>NC_051135.1:1258061-1284003 GCF_014839805.1 Manduca sexta | reverse complement strand
CTGCGTGTTATCAGGGATCGAAAGCTAGTGAAAAAAATGTTTTTATCGAATTTATTTCTTAAACTTTGAACATTTATTAAACTTCTTAATTCATATATTTTTATTTCTGGAGAACAAATTTCAATCAACACTTACTGCTAGTAAACAATCTTGTTAATTGCTAAAATAAAATATAAAAATATAGTTAAAATATGAAATATCTACCTACTACTATAAAAATCAATAAATTTTCCATTAGTGGAGTAAGGCGGGGACAAAGCAACCGTATCGAAATCGGCGTTTGAATTTTGGCGCCAAAATAATATTCAGTTTTGTAGCTACTAAATTTATTTAATGATTCTTTTAACGATGCCTAAAATCATATATATTACAAATATATTTTATAATACTGTAATAATTCATAAAATAATACTCGTTCTCTTAAACATTTCTTTAAGGAATATTATGTTCGTTTCGTGAAAACGCTAACCAAGCTCAGTGTTAAAAAGCGATTTTAGTAAAAAAACTGGTAGAATCCATTGAATATTTAATGGAAGGGGTCTACGATGTCTGGCCTCAAATGTAAGTAATTCATGTCAATTAAAGGAGGAAAAATGTCGATCACTGGTTTCTATCGAAGACTGTTGCCAATGCGTTAGTTATTAGTGTGCGGCTGAGTAAACATGGGCTCAATCGTAATTCATATCATAATATTCAGATGTAATTACCGTGATTTTTCAATTATATTTTTAAAAAATTGTTAAAATATTTTATTTTAATCTAGAAAATATGTTACATAATATTATTTGTGATATAATGTTATTGTATTTTCTACATTATTTTAGTTTATGTTTTATCCATAAATATTTAATGCGATTTAAAAATGGATAGATAGTAAGTAGGTAAGATATAAAATTCCAAAAATGTGTAGTTATCGCAGTGGATAATAATGGTAATAGAACAGGTAACACGTGTTTTAAAACGCGCGCATAATGATACTATTACATGTAATTATTATGTACTGTATAATAGTCACGGCACGCCATTTATGCGTTGTTATGGCAACCATAATAACACCATTTATGAACTCCATAGATTCATCCACTCAGGCAGCTCTACACTACCAATTGTTGAAGAAACTTCACGAGGACTTCCCGGGCGACGTCGGGTGCTGGGCGGTGTACTTCCTGAACTACATGCAGCTGCAGCCCGGCAGGCCATATTCCTCAAGCCGAACCTGCCCCACGCTTATCTCAGCGGAGGTAATGTTTGTTCAATAGATAAACAACTTTTGGGAAACTAAGGCGCGAAATATATTTAGGTTTAGAAAAACTGATGCTCAACGTAATCCGTACTAGACCGTAGGTCACGCGTGCGAGAGTCTAGCATCTAAGATTTTTTTTTAAGAATATTGATGCTTTGAGCTCCGAACCCTGAGATATTGCAATCATTATTTACTTTATATTTAAAAAATTTAAACAAGCGAGCGCTTGTCTGTCTCCTCAATTCTTTGCATAAAAAAATACTTGAAGTTTATACATGAAAATGTTACCAATTTTTTTATAAGAATGCGTACTCGTAATTTAAACAGTTTGCTTCCCACTAATGCCTTGAATGTACCAATCATATCCCCAGATTGCATCGAATGCATGGCGTGTTCGGACAACATCGTCCGCGCGGGCCTCACGCCCAAGTACATCGACGTGCCGACACTGGTGGAGATGCTGGACTACAGCAGCTACGCTAAAGCCCAGCTGATGTTCAACCCGACGCTGGAGGACTCTCACAGCTGCATCTGGCGGCCGCCGGTGCCTGATTTTGCCGTCATCAAGATTAGGTAATGAAGTATTTCCAATGTTTTTTCGCATAGCTGTAACATAGGTTACTAAAACTAATAAATTAATAATTATGTTTATTAAAATATTAAACCGAACAGGTAAAACGTATGAAATGTGATGTATGAAAGGTGTTATGATTAACATGTTGGAAGATTGTGAATTATTTGAAAAGAAGGTACATCACTCAGTTGATCAATCAATCATTTATTCAGTGAATAGACCCTTGCACGCACTTGAACACGTCATCTTCTTTTTTTCTTCATCTTTCTTTAGGCATTTCTAAAATTGGGTTTATAAATACACTTTACGCTAGACCTGATGGTGAGTAAAGATAAGTCCAAATATAATATCGATCAACGAGAGAGGTTGCGTTCTATGACTGTCGCCAAAATTATGCCGATTTCAGGCACCAGAATTATGCCATCGGTCAGCAGACAAAAATCAACACGTCTTCATTGATAAATATTGTATTTTTTTATCACTAATTAAATTGAACAGTAGATGGACACCGATAAAACATTCAATAATATTACAGAGGTATCTCTTAAATCTCGTGATAGGCTCGCCACTATCGTATCAAAAACGGATATAAGCGTGGCAAATTCGTTAGTACGTTAGATGCGTATCTACATACCCCTTGAAAATATGAGGTCAGCTCAAGTATCGTCATAAATGTGTCAACAAAATTGAACCCCCAGGGAGGTTTTATGTTAAGTCGATCGTAAAAAACTAATTAATTTGCATTAAAAAACGAATATTCTGCTATCCGTCAACCTAGATAAGATCCCAAGACAAAGTTAATGACGGTAAATTAATAAATAAATTTAATATTAAGTTAGATTAGATAGATAAATAAGATTTTTATTAGATTACCTGTGAATAATTTTCGATATAAATTTCTTACGTTTTAAGTCCTGATCACTCCATTTTATTGAAATACTTATGCATTATTCACAGGTGGAGAACGAAGAGCCGTACAACACTCAGATCCGCCCATCCCCAAGCTTGATCCTGATAACGTCAGGTTCAGGGACTGCGTGTGACACAGAACCCATCCGTGCTCGGCCTGGAGTGGTCATCTTTCTGAAGGCGAGCCGCCAGCTTACGCTCACTCCCGATGCTGGTGACCACCTCGAGGCATACCAGGCTATATGCAATGTATGACGGTACCGATACGCGCTCATCACACCAGGCGATAACATATTCGCTCAATAAATCATCCGGTGTGTCGCGCGTATAAACAAACAATATAATTGGGGTAAGTTCGCATCATGGGGGTAAGACCGAATCAAACTACTGAACCCTAACCGTGATAAAAATGGCACTTCATACTGTAATGTCCGTTAGAAATTTTCTGGTTTCGCGGTTTTACAATGAACGATCTTACCCCGTAAATCGAAGTTACCCCAACTCACTATACATACAACAATAATGGGCATCTGTGAAGTGTTAGTTGCTTTTATTCCTGTCGCTTTTCTTGTTAGTTTGAATATTATAAACTACAATGGTATAGTACCAAGTGTTATAGATAATTTACTGATCTCTTAATGAAATGTCTTATATTTACAGCAATGTTAATTATATAAAGAATATAATATTAAAAACATTTGTTTAGGTCAGTATTGTGACAGCTTCATATACTACGCATAGAATTCCTTTGACAGACTTACCCATTAAGAGTAGGCTGAGTATTTCTAGTTTTATTAATTAAGAACGTCTATTATTATACTGTAATTGTTAATAGTTAATAGCTAGAACACTTTACGGACTTGCCCGTATCAAATATAATGCATTTACAAGTAGCCCGTGTAACCAATAGGCGTAATTCCACATTCTAATTTAATTAGTATGGATTTTAACCGCAATTTTATCCGCTTGTTAGATTCACAACCGAACACATATCGGCGATGATATTAGGCGAGTAATGTTAGCACAATATATGTGATTGTAAACGTAGTTGTATTATAGTATAAGTATTGTTATGGTCAGTTTAGTTTTATGTGTTTTTTTTTGTGATTTTTTTACGCTGGCGTTAGAAATGCAGTGGCTGGCAACGCGATCATTTAGAAGCTCTTTAGTAGATCTAATGTTTAGTTAAATTTTATTAGTAGCCATTCAGAGGGTTTCTTTATATGTTATATAAACAAGAGGCTTTCTTTTTTATCACACACATACATATCATGGAAATGTTGATTTACTTATATAATGGCGATTTTATAGTTCAAGGTTGTTGTCAAAAATTAATTGACAGCATTTGAGTAAGACAGCCTTAATTTTCTCGTCAAAGACATGTTTAAGTAATGTTGAAAGTATGAGATTAAGCTAATTAGGTAAGACAGTGTACAAGATCTGCCCTGCATATAGATTGACCGCGTTTTTATTGTTATTAAAATGTGTTTGTGTTAAAATCATTATTGTATGCTATGGCTTGTAAGAGGTGATTTTATCTCAAATATAAGTGTTGAAAGATATTAAAAGGCCATAAATATAATACAGCATTACTATTGTCCTTTATAGGAGAAACATTATGTTCCTACAAGTTATATTTGTTAAGTTAAATTTTAACTATATTGTTTCCGTTATAAATGTATTAAATATAAAATATTTAGCATCTAAGAATGCATTCGTAATGGAAATATTTATGCATATATAGAAACGTAGAGTTTAAGTTATACTTAGACGTAGATTTTAAACCATTTTGGACCCGAATTATATGTTTTGAAATTATACTTATTGTATGAATGTATGATATAATAAAATTTGTAACCACTTAGTGTTTTACGTGGATATTGGTGTTTTATTTGCTGTTTGCTTTATTTTCAAAATAAAAATACATCACGCATTCATCCCTGAAGGGGTATACAGAGGCGCAACCCGGGCAACCACTTTTCGCCAAGTGTGTTCCGTCTCCTGATGTGATAGGTGGCGAGCCTATCGCCATATCGGGCATAGATTCCAGACTACAGGCTGATACTAAGCAGAAAAACCAAAATATCACTTTGCTCTACCCGGGATTCGAACCCAGGACCTCCAGAGCACTGCCATACCTGCCGTATTTTATTACCTTCCATAAATCATCCAAAAAAGATACCTGCGTGTTATACGCTAATAATGAGATTTTATTAGCATACTTGTTGCCCGCGACTTTGCCCGTGTGAAATGCCTGTGAATGCATGTATAGCGCCATCATTACCTTTAAAGCAAATCCCGGGATAAAAAGTCTATCCGTGTGACAAATTGCATCTAAATCCGTTTATCTGTTTCTGTGTTTACTTCTAAGTTCCAAATATTATCGAAAACTTTCGCATTTATAATATTAGTAATAAGTAAGATTGTGTCTGATTTACCCGTGTTAGCCTTTTATAGGTTTTGATTTGTTTCAAGATTTTTTTGAAAATTATAATTTAAATGACATTTTATCTGTTCAGGTATATTCCTGCGATTTTATAAACCCAGTCGATGATTAAGTTTGGAATACTTTATATAAATGGTTGTAAAGCAAAGCACTCACGCCTTTTATCTCTGAAGGAGTAGGCAGAACCGCGACTCGTGCAATCACTTTCGCTGTGTATTCAATCCCATGATGTTATGGGGGCGAGCCTATCATTAAATCGCGTACAAATTCTAAACTCCGGGCTGATACTGAATAGAAAATCCCAATACCACTGCCCGGTTTCGAAGCCGAGACCTCAACGCTGCTGTCGTAATACGACTAGGCCACCGAGGCAGTCAGAAAAGCTATAGACTTCATGCTGGAGGTCAAGCGTTATAAAAAGTAAACACTATTTCACTTAGGTACACATTTACTTAATACAAATACTTAAGTACCAAAGCAAACTAAGTAAAATTTAATTGAAGTAGTAATAGTAAAAGCAATAAGATCTCATTTTTATTACAAATCTTTAACCATATTGTTAGTTTAGGACACAATGTAAATTTTACTACTAACTTAATTGCAAATTGAAATCTCATTTGAGCAGTTTTGTTAAGTTTTATTTGAGAGCACCTCGATTAGTTGCGAACAACAATATTCTTTGGAAGTGGTTGATAAAATGTTATCACTTTCAGTTAAAACGACAATGATCTAGTGAAATATCCAATTTCACGCTGGATCGTCGCGGGTTGATTAATGTGTAAGGCGTTTATTTACAAGCTTGAAAATGAAAGACTAAATTTATTTCATTTTAAATAGAATTTACTTGCAGTGTTGTTCTGAGAGCATAGAGATTACGTATAAATCTATACTATTAGGTACCTATATAAAGCTGAAGAGTTTTTTTGAACGTGCTATCTCTGGATTTGCTGGTTCAAACTGAAAAAAGTATTTTAGTGTGGGATAGCCTATTTATCGAGGTGAGCTATAGGCTATATAATATCACGCTATGACCAATAGTAGCGGAGCATCAATGGAAAATATTGCAAAAATAGGGAAATAATTCCTTTTAACAGTTTCCGTTAGTTGCGCTACGTAAACGGATAAAGTTACGGAACAAACATGTACGACGTAATTATTTCTCTGAAAAAGATTTAAAAATATATTATAAAACAAAGTCCCTTGCCGCATCTCTCTGCCTGTACGCGATAAACTCAAAAACTACCCAACTGATTTCCATGAAGTTTGGTATGGAGACCATTGAGATCATGGGAAAAACATAGGTTACTTATTGTACGACAACCCTTTTAAGCGGGCGAAACCGCGAGCAATGGTGGATAAAGTTACAGATAAATAACATTATTGTACAGATATTTTTACAATTGATATCGTGGCCGGATTCAGTCCCGCGGGCACGTGCGAAAATGTTTATTGTGAGAAAATGAAACAAACTGTACCTACGACATGCTTTTACTAAACAAAATAAATAACTATCTGTACCTAAATTGGCTTACCTAAGAAATACTTATTACTAAAGATTAAAGCCTTGTACATAAAAAACAATACGTTGTTATATTTAATAAACAAAGAGCTGCGTCTTTGATAGCAAGGTAAAACCCTAAAGGCATGTCATAATGTAGGTACATATAGGTCATGGTAAAAACATGTGTTCTGTATTTACGAGCCAAAGTTTTGAAGTCGAACTTTATAGTTTTTTTTTTGTTTATCGTGTTTAATAGCAAGGTTTTATTTTGGTTTTCGTTTCGATTTAATTATATTATATAAATAAATTATTGTAAATCACAAAACAGAACGTGCCAGAGTCTAGGTATTTACTAACTCTACCTAGTAATGTACGTTTAACGCAACATTTGAACTCTTGTGTCCTTGTATATTAGGTATCAATTCATTTAGAAACGCCTGCGGTATCTGTGGTCGAAGGAAATATCTTAACACGCCCATGTCCTAACAACTTACTTAATTCGTCCTATAAACCCATTTCTGCGTTACTAAATAAGTATAAATTTTTCGCTATAATTTGGTCTTATAAATAGGTAACTAGAGATAAACGATTCGTAACATCTTTCGGTCCGTCTTGCAAATCATTACGTGTTCGTGACGAATCGGTCGTTAGCATAGTTTCCTACTGCATAATTAGGCAATGTATTATTATATATTTGGTTTAGATAATGAGTTAAAGATTTCGAATAAACGGGAATTTAATTTGAAATTTTTTAAAAATAATTTTCAAGCTACTGCTTTTTCACCGAACCGACTTCAAAAAAAGGAGGAGGATCTCAATTCGACTGTATTTTAATTCATTTTTATGTTTTCGTAGATATGCTTCCATTGCATAGATACGAAGTTGAAATAAAATGGTAGACTTGAAGTTACGTTGAGGAGCAATTACGAAAATGTAATATTTTCTTTATTTGATTCTATAAGTATTACTTTTTCTACAATAAACATTAAGTAAAAAACATAGAAATTTCCTCCATGTGGTCGTAATTAGGTGTAAATAGATAAATTCTTAAGGAAGTTTCAACACTGGTCCAAATCGCAAATTAGATAAAAGTCCCGCAGAACATTTGCCATAAAACATAGTTTTTATCACATGTAGAGCTAAGCGGTTTACCGCCTTGCGTCGTACTCATGTGCTAAAACATTATAGCTGCCTTTAATTGATTCCGGTGTGAGATACGGCAATGGCTGTCTAGATTGGAATTAAAGTTGAAGTATAAATATATACCTATACCTTGGTACGATGCAATAAGTACCTACCAACCTTCCATGACTTTTTCATTATTTTTTATAAAATTTGTATTTGTGTTATAAAAATTGAGTTTGTAGTATCTAAAAAAATAGGATAATAAACATTAAATTAGGGTAGAAGAAAACTCGTGTATTCGCCAACATACTTGTACACTTTGATTATTTTTACAATTTATAAGTATTGGAAATGTTAATGGGAATGCTGGTAGGAATTAGACACTACCCAATATAATGGTGTAAATGGTATAAAATATCTACGTTTAATGTGGTCTGCAGACAAGTTTTATTAAATTGAATATTAAGACGAAGAGTTATCTGTGTGGCAGCTTATTTAGGATTATAAGCTGCCACACAGATAACTCTTCGTCTGGGAGGTCATTATAAATAATTAGTTTCTACCTGCAAAATACAAACTAACCAAACTATATTTTAAACTGATTTTGTATACTTCAAATCAGTTTCCCAGGAATTCATATATAACTTCATTCCTTACACCGTGCAAAATAAACGTTGAATGCAAGTGCAAAATTAAAACCGTTCTAATATACACTACATGTCGCGTATCATATTAAATTAACGAATCAAGATAAACCCCTGAAAATATGTCAGTGTTGCAACATCGTGAGATTGCTATCACAATCAGTGTCAGAATGCACATTGACTCGGTTTCTTTTTTTAATAATAACATTATAATAATATACTTGCCCACTGCTGAGCACATGCCTATTCTACTACTGAGAGGGATTATTAGTCCACCACGCTGGCCTAGTGCGGATTAGTAGATTTCACACACCTTCGAAATTCCTATAGAGAACTTCTCTGATGTGCAGATTTCCTCATGATGTTTTCCTTCACCGTTAAAGCGAACGATAAATTCACAAAGAATACACACATGATTTTAGAAAAGTCAGAGGTGTGTGCCCTTGGGATTTGAACCTGCGGATGTTCGTTTTGGCAGTCCGTTCCACACCCAACTAGGCTATCGCCGCTTGTAATAATAATGTTAAGTAAAAATATTTCATAAACAATATTAGTATTATTTACTAATGGTAGGTCTCTCGTATGCGAGTTGCTGTCTGGGTAGGTGTCGCCGTAATGTCTATTTCTACCGCCAAGCAGCAATCAGTATGCACATTTCTATGTAATCTGACTTACATTTGTTAGCTTGACAAGGGTCGACTTATACAAATACACCAGACTTCTGGGTTAGCACTTTAGACGCTCGGAGCCTTGTTTCAAAGGACATTTTACGAATCATCTTATGTCTCACGCCGACGAGTGCAGTGGAGCGCCTGCAATATTTTGTAATTCGAAGTTCCGTATGGTGTTGCTTCGGTTTGTGGGTGGCCGTATCGTTTATCATTAGGCGAGCGGCAACCCCGTCTTGACATTTAATTGCTAGAAAAAAAAATTAAGCTGGAGTCTGGTATTTGCGCCAGATATGAAACTCGCCCCCTTACACACCATGAGATGGAAAACTATGGCGAAAAGTGGATGTCAGAGAACCAATTTGCCTACCCTTCGGGGATAAAGATATGCTGTGTTTGTTTAAAAAACAAATGAAACTGAATTGACTTTCTTTGGAATGGGTGAATCGGTTTTGAGACAGAAATCATAATAGCAAATGTTTTTGCTAAGTACTTTATAATGACATGTCCAGGCAACCCGATTCCTGCCGTATTCCCTTTTAGGTTTATTTACGTTTGTCTTAGTTTTTGTTTTCTGTTCAATTAGCCGCGATATGTTAACTAAGGCATTTTTTTTGCCACGGGTTACCTTTTCAAAAAATTCGCCCTTCGCCACTGGTACTTAATCTAATAAAACCAGCGTAATTAATAAAAACTAGATTTGAAGTATATTGGCCATATGTCCAAGGTCGCAAATGTCTTACATAGAGCTCTCGACGTTCAGTTCTTCATAGTTTTCTAATGTCCTACTACATAAATATTTAATTTATTTTATTTCTACGATTCTTTTGTTGCAATTGGATACGCTTTTCATTTATTCAATTGTATAAACTTTATTGATTTATTGTATTAAAAATGTTTCCGAATGTTTTATTATACTGAAATAACAAAATAGATTAAGACATTAATCATGTAACTCGTCGAGTGTAGCTAATGAATGCAATTAACCAAGTTACATTTTGCAAGTATTTAGCCCGAAAAACTTGCTATTAAATACCTTCTGGCAATACCAGAAAAGGTTCCTATTCCTTTTATAATACAGCATTGAATGGCCACATTTAACAATCCAAATATGGGTTTTATTAGACGCCAGTATGTAAAATATCTGATTAATGAACTCTCCATTGCGTTTCAGTGGTTAATTCGTATTAGATTCGCATAAGCCGAGTGCGAAATAATCCCCATAATAATGTTACGTAAAATATTTCTTAACAATTCCCATCTTATTTCGCTAGTAAAGAATTGCATGAACATTTTGAGATCGAATGTCAATTGTTACCTATAGACAATATATTAACCGTGAATAGTTTCGCAATAGTTGTAAGGTTGCTTGATCAATGATTTCCAACTTTATCTTTGTTATGGTTATCATTCTGTTGTCAGTATTATCTGTCATAATTTAAAATTATTGTCATGTATCATATTTTTAAGGTCACACATTTTTTTGTAAAGTATTAGTTCATTTTAGGGCATGCAATTATCGGAATATTCCGATAATCGATAAAAAAAAATATCTAATATAATTATCGGTTTTATCGGAAAATCGAATCTACATCAAAGTTAAATATTGAGTACAGACGAATAATCACCGTTATACGATTGTATAAATACGGCTTATTCGAGTGTATTCATTTCTCATAATTCATAGTTATATCTACTGGCCAAGTTATTCCGCGCATTATTCGAAATTAGTTTAATAGAGGCATTACAGGATTTTTTCCGATATTTATCGTTCCTCTTAAATGGCCCGATAACCGATAAATTATCGATAATCAATTATCGGGTTGCATGCCTTAGTTCATATCACATATGTTATATCTTTCACAGGAATACACGGCATAAGGGCCAATCCTTTTGGAAGGCTATTATTATTATTTTTGATTTCTGCAATTTATCCTGTCATTGGTTTTAATCGTATCGTGCTATATTTCCAAAATAAACTTTTACTGATTATATCTTAATATTATAAATGTTATCAGACGCGTAATTAACGCATCTCTAATTTCAGAATAAGAAGCATTATTGACCATTCTGTTCTTGAGTCCCGGCTAGGCTCGGAGCAGTAACACGTAACCAATTCTATTCATATTCAGAATATTTTAAATAAGAATATCTTCTTTAAATTTATCTTCCTATTTCTTATGTAACAAATACTTTCTACTTAAAATATACGGAAGAATAATTTTAGCACTCTGTTTATACATTTTAATCGAATCAATTACCTACATACCTAATTATTCTATGTCGATGTAAACAATGCTGTAAATCAATCTCCAAACGGATAGCTATTTTATTCTAGTTATAAATATTAATACGAAAGGCTGTGAAGATGTTTGTTAGAAGTACCACAGAAATCATTCAACAGATTTGAATTAAATTTTGTTCATGAGAAATATATCAGAGATTAAGATATAGGTAAAGTCAAAAGTACATAGTGGAATTTTAACTCCGGCAAAGGTTTGGCATGCAGACAGGATAATATAACCTATAATACATTTGATAAAATATTCGCAAAAGCTTCATTATTATTTTATATCTCTAACAGATTATGTCCAATGTGTACGAGACGTACTGAAGGATGTCTTTAAATAACATGAACGTTTTACGATTCAATCAAACATCCAATCAATTAAAATCGTTTTGGTTTGCAATTAACCTAATTACATATAGATTGCTTAAGATAAATTATATCGGAAATAATTTTAGTTTCGCCTTCATTTTTGTATTTCAGAACTTGGTATGTCAAATGAAGTGTATTGAATAGTCCGGTACTTTTGAATATCTTTCATCAACGGAGAAGTAATTATGTTAATGTTCATCGTAGGTAAGACAACGTTACCCAAGGCGTAAACCCTCTTAACAGTAGAAGAGATCCGTGTTTTGCAGTAGGAAATTTACAATATAATGTTGGGTATTATTATTGTTATACTAGGTTTTGCTCGTTCCTCTGCCCTCGTCAATTTTTTTTACCAGGATAAAAGTGCAGCTCTATATTTTCCCGGGCTAAAATGGAGCCTATATTTTAAATTAGACTTCTAGCAATAAATCGGACAAAATTGAATTCTATTCCATGCAGTAGTTATTACGTGATGTGTGTACAAACGTACAAACATGCAAAAAATCTTAAAAACTGTTTAAGCTTCTGTTGGGTTATAAAGACCCCTCAATAGACTTTATTCAATACCTGTAATACACAGACTCTCGCCAATTACAATATTATTATATGTTAAGATAATCAATTTTAAATGCCATATCGTTCTACTTCCATCTGCCGTTATCACATTTCTGTCACATGTGTTTCACTGTGGCATCAGCGCAACAAACTACAAAAATATCGCAGAAATATTTGACCTAGTTTTTATGATCAAATAGATTTTATTCAATACCTGTAATACACAGACTCTCGCCAATTACAATATTATTATATGTTAAGATAATCAATTTTAAATGCCATATCGTTCATCCTGCCGTTATCACATTTCTGTCGCATGTGTTTCACTGTGGCATCAGCGCAACAAACTACAAAAATATCGCAGAAATATTTGACCTAGTTTTTATGATCAACGACTTGCTTGACAAAGCCCACCCTACAGAATACGGTACTGGGCATTTCAATTCGTTTTATTATTTTTTTAATTTTTTCGAACCCATGACCAAAGACCAAAGCTACTAGACCAAAGTTTGGTATTTTGCATACATAAATAATGTTACGCCTGCTTCCATTTCAGGGGTAGGCAATGGCAAAATTTAGTCATTAAGTCTTTTGCCTTTTACAACACACAATTCCGAACACAGGGCTGATACTGCGCTGAAAAACCAATACAACTTTGCCCGACCAGGGATTAGAACCCCTGACTTCAGCGCAGTTGTCCTGTACATGCAATACAATTACGCTACCGAAGCGATCACAATTCCAAGCTTTATCGATATTTTAAAGATATAACGGCAGATCCTGTTTATAATCGTACAACGAACGTTTAATACTCGTTTCCTTTCCATTTTAAATTCGATACAACGTATGAGACAAGCGGCTGCAAGGCGCTAGACACATGCATCCGGCCACATTATGTCGCAAACTTTACTACCACCAATTTATAATTGATTAGATTATCGGCAATAAATAACTGTGGGCAACTTTGCTATACTTGATGGAGTGAAGTGTCGACGGTAACGCTCGTAGTGGACAAATATAAAACATAATTGATTGTATTTATGCTTATTTTACGTACCATTTACCTGCTGAGTGAAAATATGGGTAGCGACTACTAGAATTACTATTAGGCTTGTTTGTCTCAAAATTAAATGTGACAAGTTCACATACATACCTATTCCTTTATGAATAGGCCAATAAATTCTTTATAAAACTAGACATATCACTTGCGAATCTTCAACGACTTACTAAACATACACTTTATAAATCATTTACGTCAATTCAAGTTATATTCTCGCAGTACATGGTAGCTTTTCTGCCTTATGTAAGATCTGAATCTAGACTTTCGTCTCACAAAAAATTTTTAAGGGAATGATAAAGCCAATAATTTTCTTTAGCCAGATTCAGTGCGTAATAACCGTGATGTTTCCGCATTTTGACTCGCGCCTGTTGTAGCCGATAATGCCAATCGTACAGCCACATAATGTATCCAGCTACAGTGTACTGCAAACGAGTGCCCCGTTACACATCATTTATCAGCGCCTTTTGATGTTCCCCGATCCGAGCTGTGTTCAATGATAAATCAAAATATATTTTTAACAATTTTATCACGTTGCGCGTGTCCCAAAATGTGTTATTGAATTACACTGTTTGGAAAATGTGAGCCAATTGAAAAGGGAAATATTTAATGGGTTAATCGAAGCGGCAGTTGTTGGGTTTAAATATTTTGGACGCTCTCGTTTAATTTTGGTGAAAATTAACCATAATATATTTATTCTACCTACGGTTTTTATACCTTCTCTAAGTATAAATCTACTTTGGAGTATAGTTGGTATTCAGTGGGCATTTTTAATTACTTTAACCGTATTCAAACACACTTTATCGATGAAAATGTAATATTAAATTCAATCCCAAATTTGTATCCACCAAATCTGGAAGAGAAGAATCCAGAATGCCTACCTACTCTATCGACTGACCACTCAACTACTTGAATTGGCGATGAATATAATTTTATCCACGACAATAATATAATTTATTTATAACTAAATCTTATCTATTTTGTGAATACCAACTGGATTTGTTTAATTCAGTACGAACTTAATATTCTCATATTACATGAAGTTTACAGTTTCATTTTATACGAAGATTTTCATCCCCCGAAATTAGGTTACCGAGGGTTACAATTGCGGGTAATAAATGTTTGCAGCGGATTCAAAAGGTTCCAGTAATTTTATTCTAAAATTAAATTCGCATAACCCACGCGTTAAGCCTGCCTAATTGTATAATTGAATAGTAGATTGCTTAATGTTAAAGTGCGTAAAAATATTTGTGTTCGGTATTTGAATACCGTGTTAATTATTTTTTAAATTGTCGTGGGTCTAAGATATAAAAAGACTTTTAAAAACTTGTGTTGTAGCACAACACTTCAAAACTATTGTAAAGGATATTTTCTGAATAAGATATACTTAAACGTTTTCTTTATTATATTATTTGTCTAAAGCAAAGCATGAAAAGTGCGACAGGTCACGCAATACGTGAATTTCTTGGTCAAGTGAACGCTAAAAAAATCTGATACGATAGTATTTCATACATGCCTTTAGTTGGTTGAAATCAGGTCAAACCAAGCTCTCAAACAGATTGAAAGCAAACTCGTATTGCGAAATACGTGTGTCGGTGATATATACATTCCCCATCTTCCATTAAAAGAATTCGAGAATGTTTTAAAAAACTTTATATTATCTAGCGAGTATTGCGGCCGAAACAAAACTGCGTGTAAAATCATGCAGCGAGCTTCATTTTAATCCGGGTATTGTTTTCGTTGGCAGTAATAAAAAATTCGACTCCATTCACCGATGCTGAAGTTTCATGCGACCTGAACATTTTCTTGCACAATACAGTTTTGAAGTCAATGGAGGAATAAATCTCTGTTTAATATGTTTATGAATCCTCGCTGCTATAAAACGAGTTTGTGGTTGTTTTAAGGCGTAGGATGGGTGTGTGTAAATTTTTAAAGACAATGAAATTGTCATGATCATGATTGTTCATAGTTATTTTTATTTTCGAAAAGTGATAAGAAACTTAATTATCCTTTCACATCGATAGACCCAAATCTTGTTTGCCAACTGATACTTGTTGCGCAGTTGTTTGGCTCTCGCCATTTATGACATGCAAAAAATGTTTTATTATAACGAAACAACAGTAAACAATGTTGAACGCATAACTGGCCTTAAGGACAGTTAAAGTTGGAATGCCGCCTTGTGTTTGCGGTAATTAGATAAGTTTGTAGATGTACAACCGGCCCGCCACACTCGTTGTTATAACGCGACTACTTCACTTAAAACTTTGCTACTGTAAGTTCTGTTTCCAAATTTAGCATTTTCCGCAATATAAACAATTATGTGAACAGCGAAATAAATGAAATATTCGTTAATATTTCTGAAATATTGCGCGCGGAATGAGTTTATTCGTAAAGTCTAAAGGTTGATGAAGATACCCGTTCATTTATCGTGTTATTGATTGATTTTGATACTTTTTGACGTCATGACTTCACTCTTTCATTCATTCAGTTTATCAGGGTAGTATATTCAGGGCTCATGACGTCACAGTGATCGACCGTCGGGTTCACATATAAATCAACGTCGACGATCTAGGTTTATATTCCGGACGAGCAACGCTGTTTAGACGAAATCTGTGTAGGAACATTTTGATTCTCAAAGCACATTCAGCCGCTATTGGCCGCTAAACCTTTCTACGAACTAGAAATATAATTACTTAGCGTAAAAGCTTGTGAGCTTGACTGGCATGATGTAAGATATACTATGTGGATGTCTATATCACATAATCTATACTTATATATAAAGCTAAATAGTTTGTTTGTTTGTCTGAACGCGCTAAACTTAGGGACTACTATACGGATCTGAAAAAATAATAATCATTAATTGGAATGTAGTTTGCGGCGATAGCCTAGTTGGGTGTGGAACGAACTGCCAAGACGAATGTCTGCAGGTTCAAATCCCAAGGGCACACAACTCTGACTTTTCTAAAAAATCATGTGTGTATTCTTTGTGAATTTATCGTTCGCTTTAACGGTGAAGGAAAACATCGTGAGGAAACCTGCACATCTGAGAAGTTCTCTATAGGAATTTCGAAGGTGTGTGAAGTCTACCAATCCGCACTAGGCCAGCGTGGTGGACTAAGGCCTAATCCCTCTCAGTAGTAGAGGAGGCCCGTGCTCAGTAGTGGGCAAGTATATAATACAGGGCTGATATTATTATTTATTATTATTAATTGGAATGTACATTAACCTCTGAGTGTTATAGGCTAATTTTAACCCGGAAAAATTTCACACGGGCGGAGCCGCATGCAAAAGCTAGCATTATATTTACAGCTTTCATTAAATGCGTTATAAGTTCTTCAGTACCTAAATAGTTATTGGTCGACTACAATTATTAGGTAGTACAAACAATTGAATATGTAAGGACTGAATTCAATAATAATAAAAAGTTATTTACATAACTTAAGAGATATTTGGAACTGATTCTTTGTTATTATAAGACCGTAAGAGAATTAATTATTAGATTAAAATAAAATAAAAAATTACAGTAAATCTTTAATTAAAATTCAAATATAGTCTGCTACGCTGCTATATACTAATATATAGTTTTATTTGTAATAACTTTAGTAATAACTTACTAAAGTTATTACAAATTGAATTTGTAATTGCAAAAATGTTATCATTTCTGTCACATATACGCGTGAAAATGAATATGCTAGTTATGTGGAGTGTAATAAAATTATCCTGAATCGTGAAAAGTTAATGAGTAGTCAAAAATTAATGAGTCCCGCACAACTGTTTGCAAATTACGGACGAATAAAAATGAGTAATACACGGAGTTGCGGACGAACGCGCACTCAAACTGGTACAGATTAATTCCAACTCGAATAGCCAACATTCTCCGTCTGTTCATTTACTGAAATATGTCATTGTGCGCTGACTGCCGACTGCTGACTGCAGCCGACAATAATCGGTGGGCAACCACTTTATGCAAAAGTAAAAACCCTTACAAAATGCTTATGAACTTTGTACGTCATTTACATGTATATGTTGTCGCATTAATATTGTCAAGTAGGTATTATTGGCATTATAAATGTAAATGTCGGCAATACGGACCCTTTTCTCGAGGGCAGATTTTTTGTTAACAAGGGTATTATGCGACTTAACGTGTTCTGTTGAAATACGTTATATTTCTGCGACCTTTGTAAGTATTTGCTGAGTCCGTAATATTCCGTCGTTTCGTAGTAAGTTTTCCATCAATGTGCGTCCTAATTTGCATAATCCCGATGTAGCCATGTCTATTGTTACGCTAACAAAGGGATTTCGATAATCCGACGGTGATCCACAGTCGTCTGTCGGGTTAGGTCGCTACATGCGCAGCGGATGCACAGCACGTAGTCAACTTTCAGCGAATCGGCCAGCGCACCGCGCGGCGTGGCGCGGGCTGCTGTTCGCTCGCAAACTTAACCGGGGCGTCGCCGGTTACCCGTCGCGCGTCGTCTGTCCTGCAACAGAAAGAATTCTATCTCCGTGTCCCACTTGCCATTGTTGTTACATGATTTCTGTACTTTTTGCTCACTTTGTAACGAACGTGTGACGGAAAACATTTTCTTTGTATAGATACTTTCCTGAACGATGTGCATTCAAAGTTCATTTTATTTCATTTAATTCTTAACATGAAAACTAGTTTACCGTTTATTGAAGGTAATGTTATATCTGAGTACTGCCTTATTGTTTAATAAATTCCTACGCATAGGATACATTTTAAATATTTTTAATAGGAATTTCAGCAGAACAGCTATCTAATAAACTAGAAGACATACTTACATAAAAAAGTATTGATTTATTTTAAATTTCTAATGCAGTGAGTTCAAAGCTGGTTTATATTTTGCCTCGTATTCTGGGGTATAGAAAATGGATTATAAAAAAATTAAGGCAATGGTAACAATAGACACCAAACAGCAAGAATAAATCGCCCAACAGGAAAACATAGTGATTTGTGATGAGCCTGCGTAGATACTGAGCTAAGTTGTTGGACATTCGGGGCACGTACGGCCAACTTCTGGCACTCGGTGGCTTCGCTTCCAACTTTTCAGAATATTTGTCAGTGTAGACCTGTAAGAACATACACACCTCGCCCTGAGTGCGAAGTTTTATAAAAGTGTTCAATTCCAATAAGGATAGTTCAAAGATGTTGCGAGCAAACTTATACGTGATTACCTATGCAAATATTTATTGTTCCTGTAAGGGCCGGGCCAGATAACATGTTTTATTCATACGGGGTCCCATCAGAAACTCTTCAAGGATAGGCAATGAAATAAAACATTACTTCTCTGCGCTTAGATTTGACACAAGCGACGAACTTTCCGATAAAGTGAATGATTGTTAGCACAAGCCGAAAGCGACACGAGGGCGCGCTCATTTATCTAAACGTTCTCCATTATCACATTTATGAAGTCGGCTCAATACGTTCCTTTATTTTGCCGTGGACGATGAATCGTGTATACACACAACAACATAAAAGAAAAAATTACACACAATGAGGTTTGATGCTTGATAGGTCATTATTTTTTTATGTAAGAATCTATAGTATTTTATTAAAAATGAGATTAGACTTTATGTATACTACAGTTTTACAACTCCGCACTCGCGTTACTGTTCCGGCATTCGGCGGCATAGTTGGTTATGGTTTGAATGCTAAATTTAGCGTTTTAAGTCCGGCAGACGGCACTGAGCACGGCAAAGTTGAGCGAAGTCCGCGAATCAAAGGTAGTCTGATCAAAGCTCGGCCGAGCGGTAACCCGTTGCTGAATGTCGGGGATGGGATGAACTAAACTTCTAGAGTTCTCAGACTGCACAGATTCCCCGGTTCATACACAACACGCAAGTTTAATTAAAAACATCCCTTAATATCTGCTATTTTCAAAGCGCGAACATCGAAAAGTTATTTATTTTTATTTGAAAAAGTACGTTTGAAATTAAATGTTTGTTTCAAAGTTGAAAATTTATACTTGTTTGTTAGAATTTCGTTTAGGTATCTCCGCTTTTGAACTTGCGCCATGGGAAAGGCTTTGTTATGCGTAAGTAGCGTCTTTGAAATTCCCTGTGAGTAGTGGTAACATCGACAATGTGTTTATTTGTAAGCGAGACTGAAACAATATGAAATATTGTTTTATATTTTCAGAAATATATTCACGCATCTGTTACATTTTAAAGTTGGTAAGGTGGAGTTTTATTTAAAAAAAATAAAGTGTTATTTTACCCTGCTTTATCCATTCCCATGATTCACATTTTGCTGATGAAAATAAAATATACAAAATAAGGTTTGTAATAAGTTTTTAAGTCGTAAGTCTGATTTGAAACTTTAAACTGTTTTATTACTAGACAACAATTAATAATTACTGTCATGTGTAGAAATCGAAGTGTTACGGACTTTAAATATCGAACTCAAATGACGCTCATTGAAAAACATTATTCGAATAATATCACATCATATTGTAATATAGGTATTATGGGATCTTTTCATCCCAAGACAATAGTGATCGAGATCCCTTCGAAAATAAGAATATACGACGTTAATCCCGCGGAACGATCTCTCATATCAATACGGCATCCAGCGTCAGTTGTCGTCCAAATGGCTTGTATATCCCGCGGTCCCGACAAAGTCGAACAACACAAAAGGAGCTGCTGATAAACTGTGCAAATCTTGGGGCATACAAATGTGTATTCACGGGTCGACGTGATACGATTGCGCGTCTGTTTAGGGCGCTACTGCTTTTAGGGAAAAAAATTAGCTTCAACAATTATGTTTAATATTATGTTTAATATTATTATTACGAATTGATAGCAGACTAGCTTATGGTGGTATCAGGTTTAGGTACATCTTATATTAGGTATATCTATACCTAATATAAGATGTACTAATATAAGATTCGATTTTTAAATCGAATTCAAACAAATTTTAATGATTTGAGAATTCTACAAAATATCTCTGTGTTTCACATCTAACGGATTCTGCCGCTACACTAATTAAATAAAATTATAAATATGACGAATGCACATAGTATTTGAACATAAAAGTTACAAAACACCAATTTCCAATATTTACGCTCACAATATTCGTATAAAATCCATCTTCCATCACATATTGGTAGTAAAATTATAAGGACAAAATCATGGCAATATATTGACCTATACGAGTAAAAAACAGGCCCATATAAAGGGCTATGTACGGAAAGTCAAGCACTTATAAAACAAGTAAATAAAAAGGCAATATCGGGCAAAAGGATCATAAAGAGTCCCTCGTAACAAACATCGGTCCTTAGCTAAAAAATTATAACATTTTGGTATTCGACATCTGTGTTAAAAGTATGTTAAACAACATTCCAATTCGACATGAATCAATACTATAAGCAACTTTGCTATTGTGGTTATAAAAATAATTTATATAAAAGGATATTTTGCAAAGGAAAATTAGGTTAGGACTTTAACAAAGCGAAACGGAGAGTTCTGAGCGAGAATAAAGACATTTACCTAGGTAGAATTATAAAATTTCTATAAATGAGCGAGTACCAAATCAGAAGTTATTGATTGAAAACTTTCATGTTATCCTCTTCCTCTTTACCTAGTTTTCTAATCAAGTGGGCCTAACAAACAGAACAACTGATAGGTATACCATGGTGACGTCGGAACACATTGTAGGTAAAGACGATAAACCAATAGTTTATAAATACCAAAAAAAGTGTCTAGTCAGAACTTATCTTCATATTATGTTAATGACAAAACTATGACGAGTTAAAAATTTCATAAATCATGGATATAATGATATGGATATAACACTTAATAAGATTTTTAGATACAAATACTATATAGGTTACACGTAAGTTTAACGTTTATCAAGGAATTCTAAATGAACATAAACGATTATTTCATGAATAACATAAAACATGGTCAAAACTATCAAGCTATATGAATTGACTTATTTATGCAGAAAACCAAAATATGAATCAATCTAGTTATTGACCAAAAATTTTCATTTTGAGGAATTATGACATCGGATTTTTTTGTCAAATATGTTAATAACGGCAGTAGATAAAGCTATTTTTTATTTTTTGGTAATAAAAACAAATTGTGTATATTGGAGAACTAAATGCACAATCTTTAAGCCTCAAGGCTATCAAATGAAGACATATTTCTATGCTGGCAAGGCAAAGGCATAACAAAAGTGTAATTCAAAAATTATATTAATCAATTAGGGACGGTCCGCCAGTCTACGTTGTTGGATTTACACCGGCTGAGTCCGAACGGCGACTCGATGGAACGAACTATTTTGTAACAATGTGTATGTACCACGGTTGTGCAGTTCAGAATGTATTAGATATTTTCCAACCGCTCGAACATAATGACTATGACTAAATTTAACATTTCAGTGTAGAATAACCTGAAAAATATTTTCTTATTATGAATTAATGACTTGTTTCGCAAACGTTATTCAGATATAGAAATACCGGCTCTCTCTTTTGTACATATAAAATGCTATTAAATTACTTTTATCCTGTATCAAAAGAACTTTGAACGAAATCACAGTCCAGAAGAATCTCATAAAAAAGCAGAGCTTATATTCAATTTCATAAGTAATTTTACGCTTAGGAATAAGAATCAAAAGCCGACCTTTATAAATAAACGCGTTCCGTTTTTCTCAGAACATAGCACCGGATATTTTATTCTTACCTATTAGCAATCCTTTGGGAGTAGTGTGCTAGATGTTTATCTTCTGGTAGACACAAATGTTTTCCGCAATTCTTTAGTTCACAGGAGCTCTGTTTATTTTCGTGATTGTAAAAATATTTACGTGGCGAGGATTCAAACCTCCGCAAACTCATTGACGTAAATCACGTTCCTGGACCAGTGAGAGGGGAGTAGTTATAGCTACTTTAGAATCTGCGACCGATAGTTGTAGTTTTTTTATTTCTTTGAATGACAAGACGTACTTGCCGTTCGCCTGATGGTAAGCGATACGACCGCCCATAAACAGTAGAAACACCATGAAACATCTTAAATTACAAAGTATTGCTTGGTATTCCACTGCGTAGTGTTTGAAATACAATAAAACTATTGGATTTACGTCAATTGTAAGAAAGTACCTTAAGAAATAAACAATTAAAAGTGAATTGCAATGGTTAAAGAGTGGCTATTAGATAAATAAAACGAACGTTATAAAATACTTGGAATATTAACTGAAAACTATCTTTGTATGTGTGAATTAGTGGGCGACAATGATTTATATATATTGTTTTATATAATTAGCAAGAATTTAATTAATTTTTTCACCAAATTAGCAGTCTTCCTAAGATATAAGCCAAGGACGAGTGGCGTTAATTCCTTGAAAGGTTTCTTCTAATCAATAATAATCGGCCTACAGGAATTGTTGATAAATTGTAGTTTATACCAAAAATTATGTTAAATAATTAAAAATAAAAATTCCAAAATATAAAACTAAGGGAAATATTACTTTTTAGTATCTTTTTGCATTATAAATGTGTAAGTTCGCAAATACATTTGAATATTTGTTAGAAATAAACTACTTTATAGGAATGCATGAAATTTGAGACCATATTCTACTTGCCGACTAAAAGTACACATTGGGTTTATTATTTGCGAAAAGGATTTCATGTAAGTGGAGCCGCGGACTACACCTAGTTCATACATAAATCTACAGAATAAATTCCCATTAAAGTTTCGAAAAACTCCTATACAAAATTATATATGCCAACAAGAATTATAGTTCTTTACACAACTGTAGTTAATATCAATAAAGAGAATCTAACTCGCACAGTAAACAAGTTTATGAATGTCGACATTCCGTACACTTCAATTTGCCGACATCCATCTTCTTTAAAGGTTCATTTCATTATTGAAAAAAGGTGATCCCAACTACATTTAGGTATATCCTTTTTACGTACCAGATGGCGTTCACTAACTAGATAACAAGTATATTGGATTCCCAGGGCTCGTGAATATTTTACTGGCTTATCTTACCTTCGTTTACTTACAGTGCCTTGCGAAAGCATTAATTCCTTTGAATAATCCACGGAACGGCCATAGGTATCTCATTGAGAAAACGCTTTATATCTCTGAGTAACAGGAATGCTCGTGCTTCTAACACGGAACACATTCAAATATGTTCAACACTTGTTTTGTTTTCCCTAACATTGGTAAATATTGTTGGTTGTTATCGTTATTGGGCTGGATTTTCCGGTCTAGAATTTGATAGGTTTTATTTTGTGAGTAATATATTTAATTAACTTGATTTCTTTGCTTAGGTTAGAATAATACGCAGGTTGTCATACCGATGAATAAGAGAAAATCGCAAACGATATCTCAAAACTATGCAAAACTCAGATATGAACCTTGCACAACGCCAAACATCCTTTACGTTCATAACCCGTTATATTCGCATAGTTCCTTGTATAGTAGGTGTTATAATGTATATAATTGGGGATCCTGTTGCAAATTCCTAAGGCCATCAATCAGTTAGGTTTTGGCAGCAGCGCGTGTTCCCCGGGGGCGCCTTGATTTGGCTCTACTCCAGGCAGGATTGCAGATCATTCGGACGTAATCTCACACTCCTTCATGTGCAATTGTGCATTGGAAAAAAATATTTGTTGGCCTCCTAAACTACGGTTGTAGAAATTGAGCAGTTTTTTGTATCGTTTGATGCTATGCGTGGTTTTATTGTAGCTCTGGTTGTAGGGTAAAAATATCAAAAGGAATAATATGTAGACATAAATATTTGAATATTTGGATTTTCGAGACAGCTAATATGATATTGACTATTAAGGCAGGTCAGAATGTTATTTGAGTGAAGGATTTTTTGTAAAAAAGTTAAACGTTAAAATTTATGTGTTTCACAATAGGGTATTTTCCTATGTTTGATTTTAAGCATTATTTTATATGTTAAATAAATAGTACAAAAAAGAAGCTCTTCTCTGAAAACGGCATTATAATATGTTAAGAAATGAGGCAGTCATTCATAATAGAAATAATGCAATGTGCAGGAGAAGTGCGTAGTACCGATATCACTCGATCTCATTCCTTCGAACGCATCGTAATTCCCGATGACGTCACGTGCTCGTATTGCGACTCTTCTTGTTTCTGTGTTTAACACTTAACCCTTTTATTGAAATTCAAAAGCTAATAAGTTGTTGATTTTTTACCGGATATTAACGAATGTTCCTGTATTAGAATATATTGAAGTATATTTTGTAAACGAACACAAGTTAGTAAAAGACCCTATTGTGTACTTATAATAGGCGAGTTGATGTAATGAATGTGGTATATAAATTAAATAAATCACTGTGAAGGCATCAGGTTTTCAAATGTACCCTGCCTTACCTTAGGTGTACATAACATATTAATTTGATAGTCTAGACTGAAAGTAACTTGCGCTGTTGATACCGCGGTTATAAATCCTACTCAAATTCTATATTGGAAACACCTAAGAATAGGCAATGAACTTGCACGCAGCCGCAGTGTGATGAATTTATAAAATCTTTTGTTACTCAACGTAAAGAGTTCTATGTTAAATAATAAGTCCTACTCTGTATTTTATATCAGGAGTACGTAACTAAGAACTTTCAGTTTCGCGGCTTTAGACTTAAATTTCCGAAGCGAATATAGTGAGTGGATAAACGAGACCAAATGCAAAATTAGATTAAGCTATTAGGCTTCTGAATAAGACACGGTCGTGTTTTTTAGCTGGTAAGATCAAAGTCTAACAAAAAGTCATAATCTTATTTCAGCGAACTCTAAAGGCTACATCTGATACTAACATAATGAGGGTATACAAGATTGTTTGTACCCAAGGCAACGCTGCATTAAGTGGGTGACATTGATATGACAGACGTTTAAATCTAAGTCCACGTTTAGCTGACGAACAGTTCGCAACACCATAATTAGATTATTTTTAGTTCATAAAGTGCGAATAGAAATATTTCTATAATTAAAATAAAATTTCGACGACGCAATAATTGGATATTAGTAACACACCAGTGAAATGATATGTGACGTCATTACAATCCAGCGACACTTTGTGAGCTAAAACGTTTGGATCATTATAAATGACGCCATCCGTCAAGTGATACCAAGTAAATATTTTTGTAATACCTAAATATTTACATTTTAAACCTAATACAATAATTACAAATTATTCAGTTCAACTAAAATCCCATGATTGCCTAACATTGCGCAGAAATACACTAATGCATACTACAGCTAGCAATAGAGGAGGCGGGCAGTAAGTGGCCTTACAGGTTCAGCCTCTTGCGGCTCGAGGACCTTAAGATCCATGATCTGAGCTATTCAATTAGTGCCGGCAATTCCTGTGTAAGTACCTACATTGCTGGATGAGATTTGTATCAGATTACACTTCGCTGACTCACTATTACAAGGTTCTATGCTAATTTTTACTTATGTTGCAAAAATGAAATGGAAAATGTTCATGTTAGAAAAAAATTGCAAATAATTCATGGTTTGTCATTTATTTATTTTTCGAGTAATGGAAAATGTTCACTGAAAATACTTAAAAGC